>NC_061122.1:174072768-174075416 GCF_002878395.1 Capsicum annuum | reverse complement strand
CTGGCAAAGATTGAGATCTTTGCCAGAGAAGGTGGTTAGAGCTCTTGAAGGATTACGACATGAGTGTTCTTTATCATTCGGGCAAGGCCAATGTTGTGGCCGACGCTCTCAGTTGACTCTCCATGGGTAGTATTTCTCACGTTGAGGATAGTAAGAAAAAGATGGCTCAGGAGATCCATCAGCTTGCCAGACTAGGCATTTGCTTAGTTGATTCTTCAGAGGGTGGTGAATGTATTCATAGTAGTTCAGAGTCATCTCTAGTTTTTGAGGTGAAAGAGAAACAAGACAGGGATCCTTGCCTTGTCAAGCTCAAAGAGTCAATTCAGAATCAGAAAGTCGAGGTTTTATCCCAAGGGGGAGATGGTGTTCTTTGTTGTCAGTGTCGTCTATGTGTTCCAGGTGTAGATGAATTAAGGCAGCAAATTCTTGCAGAAGCGCATGGTGCACGATACTCTATTCATCCAAGGGCTACTAAGATGTACCGTGACGTGTGGGAGATCTATTGGTGGAGTGGGATGAAGAGAGATATTGCAGAGTTTGTGGCTAAGTGCTCTACATGTTAGCAGGTTAAGATAGAGCATCAGAAACCTAGTGGTTCCATGCAAGAGTTTACCATTCCTACTTGGAAGTGGGAAGAAGTCAACATGGACTTCGTGACGGGTTTGCCTAGAACTCGTCATCAGCATAATTCAGTCTGGGTCATTCTAGATAGAATGACTAAGTTAGCTCATTTCCTTCCTGTTCGTACTTCTTATTCCACCGAGGATTATACCAAACTCTATATCAGGGAGTTAGTCAGATTACATGGTGTTCCACTATCTATCATCTCAGACAGAGGTACCCAGTTCACTTCTTACTTTTGAAAAGCATTCCAAAAGGGTCTCGGTACCCAAGTCCATCTCAGCATAGCATTTTATCCTCAGACAGATGGTCAAGCAAAGAGGACTATTCAGACTCTTCAAGATATACTAAGGGCTTGTGCAATTGACTTCAAGGGAAGTTGGGACGACCACTTGCCTTTGATTGAGTTTGTATACAACAATAACTATCATTCTAGTATTCAGATGGCTCTATTTAAAGCTCTCTATGGTAGGAGATGTAGATCTCTGATTGGTTGGTTTGAAGTTAGGGAGGCCTTAGTCATAGGTCTTGACTTAGTATTCGACGCCTTAGAGAAAGTTTAGTTGATCAGAGAGAGACTTCGGGTTGCTCAGAGACGACAGAAGTCCTATGCAGATGTTTGTAGAAAGGATCTCGAGTTTGAGGTCAATGACTATGTCTATCTTAAGATATCTCCCATAAAGGGAGTGAAGAGGTTCGGCAAAAAAAGGAAACTCAGTCCCCGATATATCAGTCCCTTCAGATTTCTTTGTCGCTTCGTCAAGGTAGCTTATGAGCTTGAGTTGCCTTCAAATCTAGCCTCAGTCTATCCAGTCTTCCATTTCTCTTTGCTAAGGAAGTGCATAGGTGACCCAGCAGTTGTTGTCCCTATTAAGTGCATCGACATTCAGAATAGCCTCTCCTATGAAGAGATTCCAGTTAAAATCTTAGATTATCATACTCGTAGATTGAGGAACAAAGAAGTCCCTCTAGTCAATGTTCTTTGGCGAAATCAGTCTCATGAGGGAGATACTTGGGAAGCAGAAACATATATGCATACCAAGTATCCTCACCTCTTCCCCACCAATTCAGATCAAGCTCAAGGTAATAGTTCTCCTTAATCTTATTCAGTTCACGTTCTTGTTTCCAGTATAAACTTGGTACCTATTAACCATTTCATACTCAGTCACGTATTCATGTGTCAGTTGCCCGTGCATCAGATATGCACGAGTAGTATGTTTAGCATGTCAGTCATGAGATCAAGTTTTAGTTTTTCATGTTCAGTTCAGGTTCTATTGTCTTGTATCCCTTCTTAATAAATTCTCATTCGAGGACGAATGTTCCCAAGGGGGAGATATTGTAATACCCCACATGTTTCTAAGCTAGGAAGTGAATAAGTATTCCTACGTATGAAATATCCTATCCTGTGATTCATACTTGAGTACATGACTTACAATGAATATCTTAGTGATAGGATATCTTATGATGCATTAAGCATGTTCATATGAGTCACTTAAGGTAATACATACTAAGAGTTTTTGAATCCATCAAGTTTTAGTGTTCGATTTTGTAAGGGTCATCTTTGAATGAGTATAACTCGATGTTAATATGGTATTTTTGCTGAATTAGACCCACCAAGTTTTAGAGAATCGAATTAGCTTTCTAACGATACCAATTTCACCTTAATCCAATACCCGAACAAAAAGTTATGCCCATTTTCGTGAGAGACAGTAAGTGTAAGTGATTGGTTAGGTGCCGCCCAACCCAAGCATAGGCTATTGGTTAGGCGCCGCCTAACCTAGCTTAGGAAATCGCTTGGGCACCGCGTAAGTCAATTCCAGGTGCCAAAAACACTCTGTTTTGAGTTATTTTAAAGGTAATTAAGTCTTTTAACACTTCTTACACGTCCCTAAACTTAACCCTACGAAATATATAGCTTCTAAACATATTACAACCCTATTATCATCTCAAAGCTCAACGTCCAAGAGCACTAAAAGAGAAAAACAACTAGGTTTGCATAACTAAGCTTGAAGATCCGATTTCAAGGA